>NW_024882592.1:200000-235543 GCF_019059575.1 Amphibalanus amphitrite | reverse complement strand
TTTTGGTAAATATATGTCAAAACATTGATGTTTCGAGATCAGAGAAGAATTTTGGAGTGTCAAAATAAAGTTAACTTATATCAGTAGTTCATTTTTTCCAAAAAAGTGTGGGAAATGGGGTTTAACATGGGCCAGACCCATTCCAAATGAGCCATGATTTTTAAAGTTTTACGAACTTTAATGCAAAATAAATTAAAAACATGGCCAATTTCTTATGAAATCATATATTAGTAAATCATAAAAACCTTACTTTTTCAAATAAAATAATAATCTTATGACCTTGAAGTCTAGTGATGTGTAAAACATTGTCGCTAGACATTAACCGATTGATAATTTATGATATCGACAATTTTTTTCGCGGATTCACTTGATGATACTTTGTCAGGTGAATTCTAAAATTTTGTTTTGTCCAGGGATAAATCATAGGCCGATCTGAGAAACTTTTGAAGGTGGCAGTCTTCCTTTAAGATCGATAGCGCCCCCCCCCCCCCCGAAACCACTGACGCTTGAATTAATTGACAATGGGCTTGCTCATCGTTACTAAGGGCCCTTTTCAAGATGCAGCAGCCGGCGCCGAGCTGGGCTAGGACGTGCCAAGCGTTCTTATAGGGCAGCCTCGTTAGTGCCACTGCCACCCCTCGTTGCGATACCGCCCCTCAATGCGATGCTGCCCCTTCACCGTACAATGCAAGTGGTGTCTCAATGCTCAGTGCAAGTGGTGCTCCTCAGCGCAGTGCCGCCCATTATTGCGATGCCGCCAGCGCCTAGCAGTGCGATGCCGCCCCCAGCGTAAGCGTTGTCTTTTAACTTGAACCTGCTGGGGCAGCGTTACCGCTGGCGTCTCGCTGGTTTCCCCAGATTCTCACGAAAATTTCTCTATTTTATGAATCATTTCCCTAGATGCGATTATTTTCATGGAATTTGACGTACTTTCTTCATTTTAACCATTCGTGTTATAGTCCGCTGCGTCCTAAAACAGCAATTAACTACATTCCGTAACGTTAACGTAAGAGATTCTATTGAAATTGCTGGCATATAGCAAATTACTGTACGTAGTATAATATAATTGCTTGGTATATCGCAAATTGTGGTGTGTTGCGGGACGCGGAAACTACCGTATGGGTAGCGGTAGTGCTGGCGTAAGAGACGAGTCGATGCATTATTTTGCACAGTCAGTTTGACGGTAAGGAAGTGGTATGCGCTAGACTGCGCTAGACATAGTAAAAATCGCGCCAAAACAAAAAACTTTGATGTGGAAAATTAGTCGCACCCGAAATGGAACAAAGCAGAAGCAGTTTGTTTTGAAATAATAGCAAGAATTATATATAAATGCATACATATGTAATTCCCTTTATATTTTTAAAACGAGAGCATCAAACCTGAATTTTGTGAAAAATGTTCTCATATTTAGGTATTTGATGACATGCGGAAGAATAATTCATGACAACAATGATTTCGATTTTTGAAAAAACAACAATTTTTCAGGTTTGTGGCATTTCCCTAGATTTCGTGTGAAATCCATATATCCCTAGTTCTTCGCTGATTTCCATAGAAAAGGGAAATTTCCCTAGCAGCGGTAACCCTGCTGGGGGTGTTTGAACACCCACTTCTAACTCAGCTTGTGGGCCACGTCGAGACACGCAGTAGGCGGCGTTCGGAAGAGTGTCAAAAACTATTACAAAACTACTTTATAGATCATTTTTAAGGTTAGGTCGGACTGGTCGAAGGTCAGGTCACCAGAGACAACCGAAAATAATATTTCATATTGACATTTTTCGACAAAGCGGCGCATAAGTCAGGATTCAGAAAGAAATTGAGCTACAGCGCCGCAGCAAAGTGCATTTTCAATTGCTCTTTTTATGCTCTGTCTCTTATTGCTTATCTCAGATTTGACCTATATAAACGTTTCAGCCTCAAAATATACGTTTTTTGCGGAGGGCGTTTATCTGTAATACCTTTTGGCTCACCCCTGCACGAGATAAGTTTAACCGGCATCGTGTTCTATTTTTCGAGACAGACGGGTCAAATGAACTAGAATTTGACATTTGACAAGGGCATTTTGAGAATTTGACCTAAGTTGAAGGTCATCACCTAAACAGGAAAAGTCATATTGCATATTAGTCGATCCATATTGTCGAGAAGGAAAATAATTATTAGGGTGTTTCATTGCACTACCATATCTCTATCAAAAGTTATTGTCCAAAGGCTACTGGAGGCCTTTCATGACCTAAGATGACGTCGTTAACATAAGAGTGGTCACATCACGAGTGACATTTCCTGATTAAATGTGTCATATTTACCTGTATCCAGATGTTTGAGGTTGTTTTCGCTCAGAAGAAGAGCATTTCAATTGTCTCCCATTAATGCACACCGTGCTGGGGGGAGGGCGTTTTTACGCCCCCCCCCCCCTCCTTAGGTTTTTTCGCGAATATCTAAAACACGGCGTCGCGCAGCGCTGCTGTTTTTGGTACGCCTGTTCATAATCTTTTCTACACATATTGTGAAAATTTCAGATCAGGGTCGTTCAAGGTCTGGTCACCAGGGCACGTCAAGTGACCTTACCTCAAAAAAAGTTTAAAGGCTCGCTATAGCTACACCGACTGAACGATCACTTCTGAAATTTTCAAAGATTGATAAGACTAACAATATGCATAATTTTTTATCTCAGACTTTTGGTTTCTGTGACCTAAGGTCAGGTCAATTTTGCGACCTCTCCATTCAGTGGGAGAAAAGTGAAATGCGCCTCTTTTGGACGAATGTCGTGCAAAACCCTCTCAAACATCAGTTCAAACATAGCACACTGAATCAGAAAAAAGCACCTGTGACCCTTCTGTGTGCCCCTGAGGTCATCCCAGGTCATAAACGGTCGCCGGCAGTTTTTTTTGGCTATAACCTTTGATAGAGACGTGCTAAAGCTGTGAAAACACGTCAGATGTGGTCAGCTCGACGATACAGATCGACTGATATGCAGCATGACCTTGACCCGAGGTCAAATTTTCAAAATGACTTTTTCAAGGTCAACGTATAGTTCATTCGACGCGTCTCGACGAGAGGAACACAATGCAGGCAAATTAACTATCGTCACCCTCTTGAGCCAAACGTTATTGCAGAAAAACGCTTTTCATAAAATCTGCCATTTTTGAAGTTGTTGCCCTCTGGAGGGTAAACCGTTGACCTGATATCAAATCTAAGAGCGATATTCAGAAAGGTCTGTGAAAGAGCTTACGAATGCGCTTTTCCGCGGGGCTGTAGCTATATTGGTTCCCGAGTTAGCCGTTGGCAGTTTCCAAAATTGTTGAAATGGACTAAATTTGACCTTTGGTGACCTCTGGTGACCTGACCTTTGACCTGACCTAAAACTTGAACGAAGTCTTTCCGTCATTATTTTTTACGCTCTTTCGATTGCCCCTTACCGCGTGTCGCTACGTGGCCCAGGAGCCGAGTTAGAGGGGCGCGTGAAAACGCCCCCCACCCCCCAGCACGACACGGAAAACACAGGCCACCAGCACGGCGCGGGTTAACTAATAGGTAATGAGAGGTCACAAAATTGACCTGGCCCTCAATGTAGATATTTGGTCTGGGGATTACGCAAGGCGAATGTTCGGTGAGATCAGCAAGTCTCTATGGCGCTTATTCAAAGTCGATCATGCACACTCATCATCAAAAGTCGTCTTCTAGGTATATGTACTACGTCGACCGAAGACATCATAAACCTTCATGTCACTATATGGGGCAGTCTCACGCCTCGGCCTCACCCATCTGACACTCATGCAGTCATGCATGTCCACAAGTAGGGGCTTCGCGCACTAGACATCGAATGGTAAAGGTGATTTGTGGAGAAAAAAAAAATCCAGAACGTGTCAGCGTTCGGTCGCCTCTGACTGCAGTCGCTGCTGGTATGACAATGAGTTTGGATCTCATGGTGGATATCATAGATATGTTTTCAAATATAACCTTATGTTCAATGATTGCGAAATGCAAAAGGTTCCAAAATTAATTACAAAATGAATTACAAATTCATTTTGTAATTAATTTTGGAACCTTTTGCATTTCGCAATCATTGAACATAAGGTTATATTTGAAAACATATATATGTCATAATGCTGTTCATACAAGTACTTCGCCATTTACTTGTGGATTTCATAGTCTTAAATGTTCAAGTCTTTCCTTGACTCAATTTAGGCAATTAGTCGCAGCGTGAATCCTACATACGTGCGGTCTGAGAATCTAAGCACGGCCACCCCGGTTGACCAGAGGCTGCGGTTCACAGGTCACTTTGGATCAGTGACAGTGAGTGAACCTGTATTTTTTTTTTTTTTTGGAAAGAATATAGATTGTGCCTATCGATCAACGTATATTTTACCGTTTCGAATTCGCATGGGTGCGTATTTTAATAAAATGTCCGTTGCCTGAGCTCGTTTCCTATATCGTGGTAAATATGCATAAAGATCAAGGTTTTTGATAAAAAAAAAAACACCGGGCTGCAAATTGTATTAATTGAATTTTATGGAAAAAAACAGCGAAACCTGGTTCTTATCCTCGTATTTTGCAATACCTAGTAAATCATGCATGAATATATGACGCTACATTTTAGACTGACGTCCCTGACACTAGCTCACAATGGCGCTCCACTCAAGGGACAAAGTCGCCCCCTCGAGCACCATGGCCCCCCCCCCCCTTTCGCCGATTTCGGGCTACGCCACTGGCAGCACGGGCCGTTCAGTTTAGGACTTGAGTTTTGACATTATTTAGACCAGTCTGATAAAAACTCGGGATCGTTTATGAAAACTGCAATTTATTCTAGTAGTGGTCCGACGAGTCCTTTTGCTTTTTCTGAAACAATTCGTTGAAAAATGAGTTTACTCATGCCAAATTTGCCCCGTTACCATGGCAACCTGACTTTGTTTGGTCCGCGGTTGCTAAATTCATTTTTGTCCCCAGTTTTTCGTCGTGACGTGAGCGTTCTACCTGGTTTACATATAGCCTTGCATTGCACTAAAACCTGTCAACTGCTTGGAATAGTTATTAGAGCAAAATTCTCAATCAAGTGAGGAATAATCCAAGGACAGGAACTAGGAAGCATGTATGTTTGTGTGCATCGGCCCCCGGTCAACAGACATATGGTAGCCCAAATCTAGTCGGATATGAAAATTCTTCTAAATCCATATACTTTAATGCTAAATTGACTATATTTGAGAGGGTTTTATGAAGATACATGACCAGATACAGAAAAAGGCGAGATGCTATCTTGTAGAATGAATTGTCTACTATCTGCAACTTTTGAAGTGTTTTTCAATCTGTTTGCCTGTCAATCTGTCAATCTGTTTCAATGTGTTTTTGCCACTTCAAAAAATACCATCTGCAGTTCACTAGCCGTCAATATGCTTTCTCCCACTGCTAACATCAGAGCTCTCTTGACGAGTCTGATCAGTGCCTCACTACAGCCGTTTTGCCAAGGGGCGTCCGCTGATCTGTTGAAAGTCCAAGTTAAAGGGACAGTTTCATCGAAAAAAAAATCAATGTATGGAGCTGATTTTTTTTTTTACTAGCATTTCTAATTTTTCTGAATCAGAAAAACATAGGTTGAGGACCGAACTTGGTGAAAAATATTGCAACCACATTTCATTTTCATGATTCATTTTCATGAGCGAACCACCACTATACAAGCATGGCCGCCAGTTTGGAAGCATGCAAAATTACTACAGAACTGGCGCAGATAATACATTATTGACGCTACGCTTACGCGGTCGTTCTTCTGATTGAGTTGTCCTTAGGGAGAGGTAGCCTTAGGTATTGCCTATAAAAATATCACGTGACAATTGGAGGGAGTGACAATTGGACGTGACAATTGACAATGGGATAAAATATCACGTGACAATCACGTGATAAACGTCATACATTGGAGGGAGATTGTGATTCAAGCTGGAGGAATTCCTTTGTTGAGCCGCTAGAATCCGAAGGAAACAGCGGAAATTGCCTACGACTATTTAATGAATTTAACGGTGATGAATAAGTGCGAAAAACGTTTTAGCTTTATAAAATTTGATGAAATGACCAGGGTAAAAGTTTTATTACTGGCGGTCAATTCAAAACGGCGCAAACATTTAAACAGTGAAGATAGTGAAGCACGATTCAAAGTGTAGTACACCTTTCGTACTTTGAGCGGCGATGGCGGGATAACGGTGTGGAGCTTCGAGGATCGGTCTTCAGTTCCCGGACCAGAAAGGTGGGGCCTATGCAATGTCAAATTTCATCAAAATGGTGATACTGTCCCTTTAAGCCCTTGGCTGTACCATATTGAGAAATCTCCGACCAGTTCAGATTGTTCGCCATGTCCCCGAGTTCTTTATTGGCAGCTACCAGCTGAGAACCGTTGTCTGAGTGTATCGATGACGGGTATCCTCTCAATGTAACGAATCGTCGAAACGTCACTAAAAAGTCTTGTGTTCCGTACCCATCAACTACATCCAAGTAAACGGCTCTTGTTGCCTTGCAGTTGAAGATAATTCCATAGGCCTTTGCTCTGGTTCGCTTTTTGACATTATCTCTGATGATGAACGGTCCGAACAGATCGATTGCAGTATGAAAAAAGGCGGGAGAAGGCATAAAGTCTTTCTGGTTCTACCTCCCCCATCATTTGTGTCTGTACTTTCTTGTCGATTTTTCTACATGTCACACACTTCCTCTTGATTTACTTGATTATCTTCCGTGCTCCAGGTACCCAGAACCTGCTCTGTACTTTCGCTATTGTAGCATCTACACCCGCATGATCAATAGCGTGCACATGTTCAATGAAGAGTTGTGTAAACTTGTGACTAGCTGGAAGGAGAATAAATGAGTCCTGATTCCAGTTATCCTTTAACCAATGTGAAATCCTCTGACCTACTACGATAAGACCGTTGCGATCGATACTCGGTCCTAAGCGCCTGAACTGAACTTGCCAATCACTTGCCAAGAGTTGTTTCTGGGCATGCTTGATCCAAAGAGAGAGATCCAAAGATCCAAAGAGTCCGCGATCAGCTGAGCTGTTGGCTGCTTTCCAATAGCCGCCAGTGTTTTCTGGGTTTTGAGCCGTATCATTCTGGCAGTTACTCTCAGTAACCTCACGTAGCCGATATAGTCAGCTAAGTTGAAAACGTTACCAATATCGTATTCTTCAGCTGCTTGTTCCCCAGCCCTCTTATCTGCAATGTGCACCACCAAACGGTCTGGCAACTCTTGCTCTTGCACGTCTTTTCGTATTGGCCACTGATCACTTGCCAACTGTAGAAATGCTGGGCCAATTGCCAGAATGACGCTGGTCCAATTTGTATCGGACTTGTGGGCCTAGTCACCATATCTGCTGGGTTATCTCCTGTTGACACCCACCACCACTCACTTGGATCCGATTTGTTTTGTATTTCAGCGATTTTTGTCGCAACGAAGGAACCGAAACCATGCGACTCTTTCTGAATTTGTGCTCGCACGATGGCAGAGTCCACAGTGTGAAATACTTGTTTGAATGCGAATGTCATATCCCTTTCAATGGTTTCCCTCAAACGGCAGCCCAGCAGTGCGCCGCACAGTTCCAGACGAGGCATTGTCAGCTGTCTGGCAGGAGCTATTCTTTGCTTCGCGGCAATCAGTCTCGCCTCATACCGATTATCAGGTAACTCCCATTGTACAGTCCACAGCAGAAGTAATGTGGGGTTTCAGTCATGGGTATGTTCTGCTTCTGAAGCTTAGAAACGATTAGCCAGACTACAATGAAACTTTGAATGTAGCTTATACATATCGTCACCCTTGCAGCTGAACCTTTAGCTATTGACATCTTCTTTTCGATCACTCCGCATTAAACAATCGCCAGTCAAAGCCAACCGTTGAGATTGGTAAAACCCTACATTATTTTAGCGGTGGGCTGTACATAAGCACATGTTCCCTAAGCCTGACCACTGGCGTCCGAAAATATAACCAGTATTGGCTCTCCAACCGCATCTTGTGGTTTCAAACAGCGGCTAAATTTCACCTCTTGTAGCTTGTACAAATCAATAAAGAACTTCTTCCAATTTTCTCTATCTTCCCAGGATATGGGTTCATCCCACCCAATCAGCGCCGGTTGTCCGTTCAATCAGGGATATTAAACATGTGTTAGAAACAGGGCACTCTATCATGGGGGATGAAGTTAAAATTTTGGATTATGAAACGAACTGGAGGAAACGAAAGGTGAGGGAGGGTTTTTATATTTCCAGGGTAGAAAGACACAACAGCATTAATATCTTACCCGGGTGGGAGGTGCCTGATATGTACCGGGCACTACGTGTGTAAGGCGCTTTTCTATGAGTCTGTGTGAGCTGTCAAAAGTAGGTACAATTGCTTTTGGATTGTTTAAAATTGTTTTGTTGTAGGCATGTGGCTATCAGAGCGATTTTATGAAAGCTTGTGCGCCTGCGAGTACCTGTGTAACGATTACGATCCTATAACGATTACCATCGATTAATGTGTCATGACCTCGATTTTACGAACTCGATTGTTACGATCATGGATCACGATTACTGCCGAACGTTTTATCACGAATGTTACGGACGATGGCGACTTGATTGATTATGTGTTATCATTTGTTATCATGTATAACTGTTTTGTGCATCTATGCTTAAGACGCACCGTTACAACTTCTCCTCGTTGCGGTTTACTTTTTGGTAGACATGTTTGAAACGTATTGCCTTGTGTTCTAATGCATTTAAAAAGCAGGCTGATGAAGGAGGCAGCAGCCCCCGAAAGCTACCGATTCATATACATTTTACTGGTGTCGAATATTTTTTTTTCTGAATAGCTACCAGTACCACTGCAGGTAGGCGGCCCGCGGCCGGTAGAGAACGGAAGCGTGGATGCGTACCTATTGTGAAAAAGGATAAGAGTTTGTAACGATAGTGTAGAGGCCCGAGGGGTCCGTCAGCACCGTATTGCGTCTATTTATAGTCACCAACTGCCGGCGCGGCCGCCGCCCCACCACACAACGAACGCCGGCGACACAGTATCAGCGACCTCGCAGGGACGCGGGCAGGGGTGTGCCCAGGCGGCTGCCAGATCAGGAGCCTGGCAGGGTAGCGGCACAGATCAGGCAGGGTAGCGGCGCAGTGGAGGCGCTGGCCAAGTCCAGCACGTATAGTTATCCTACGCTTTTCGAGGAGCGCTGTGGCCCGAAGGTTTGAACTTTGAAATGCGAAAAACCGCCCGCCGCAAATCGCAAACATAAAGTTAGCCTACTCGTATTTAGCCCATCTGGGACCCAGTTGGACGCCCATGACATACCCAGATGTAGCCCAGCCCACATTCGTCCAGATTCCCCATTTCCAGCCCATGTGGGCGCCATTTGGGATGGCTGGCTGGGTTTAGTCTTCTAGACCAAGGTGAGCTGTTGCTGTTTTGTACCGCCACACATGGTACAGTGGTCTACGAAGTGTACGAGAATGGCCCATTGTCACCATGGCATTCGTAGATATCAGAGTGAAACATTCCAGTCTCACGTTGATAAGGGCGGTGATCAGTGACGTATACAGGGGGGGGGGGCATGGGGGCCATGGCCCCCCTTTCCGCCCAGCCGCCCAAATGGCGCCCCAATTAGCGCCGACTAGGCTGATGCCGTTTTACAGAGAGACATAGGCGTAGGAACAGGGGGGGGGGGGGGGCAGGTGGGCAAGTGCCCACCCACTTTTTGAGGTGGGGGGCCAACCATGTGTTTTGCCCCCCCCCCACTTTTTACTCGAGGCCCTCTCATCTCGAGTTGAGAGGACGTCGTACTCGTTACCCTCCAGAATAAACCAACTCGGTAAAAATACGTTCCACGAATCCCCACGCGCGGACTCCAAGGTGGATCCAAGGAGGCCCTCTATCCATACTTGTCAGCGGAGGCCCCTGAGACTGATGGCCTGAGAGGCCCTAGTGGATCTGAGGAGGCCTCAATATCCACACTGGTCTGGGGAGGCCCCTGAGATTGGTGGTCTGGGAGGCCCCTCCATCCACACTAGTCAGAATAGACCCCTTGACACTGGCGGTGTGGGTGGCCCCTACCCTCGCTAGTCAGAGGAGGCCCTTCTATCCTCAATAGTCAGAAGAAGCCCCTGAGACTGATGGTCTGGGAGGCCCCCCAATCCACACTCTAGTCAGAGGAGGCCCCTGAGACTGATGGTCTAAGAGGCCCTTCTATTTATGCTAGCCAGAGGAGGCCCATGAGACTGATGCTCTGAGAGACCCTTCTATTCATACTGGCCAGAGGAGGCACCTGAGACTGGTGGTTTGAGTGGCCCTACTATTCATAATAGGCGGAGGAGGGCCCCTGAAATTGAAGGTCTGAGAGCCCCTCCTGTTCATACTATCCAAGAGACGACCCTGAAATTAATGATCTGAGAGGCTCTTCTATTCATACTAGCCAGAGAAAACCCCTGGGGATTGATGATCTGAGAGTCCCTTCTATCTATACTTGCCAAAGGAGGCCCCTGAGACTGATGGTGGCCAGAAGAGGCCTCCGAGACTGATGGTCTGAGAGGCCCCTCTATTCAAACTAGGCAGAGGAAGCCCCTGAGAATAATAGTCCGAAGAGCCCTGCGGCGGGAGCTGGCCGTTGAAAACCTCTGGCCATATTTCGGCTCGGTAGGGCCCCACAGAGCTCGTGAGAGCGCCTCAAGGGCTCCTAAGTAGACACGCTTATCTCTATAAGGGTCCCACGCCGACTACTGAAGGTTCCTTGTAGGCATCTAAGGGCCCTTTCCGGCCTCATAACGGCCCCATCCGCCTGTGATGGCTCCACAGCAGTGTTTATGAGCGCCACACACCGGCGCCTTTGAGGGTCACACGGACACCAGTGTCTCTTAACCGCCGCCAGCCGGGGGGGGGGGGGGTGCCGCCCCCATAGGTTTTTTTCGCGATAGCTCCGAACACGCTGGGGATAGAGAGCTGAAACTTGGCATACCTGACCTTCAATTCAAGCCGGATCTTTTAACACCAACCGTATTTTCGGGTCAGGTCAGGTCACTGACCTATGACGTCATAAGTGAACCTCTGCATGGTCTTCAGATGTCGCAACTTCGCAACACCCTCACTGCCAGAGGAGCTTTCACAGGGAAATAAAACTTGCAGGGTCTAGTATCCATTACGATTCTCACAATTTGTATATCCCTGATTTTTCCTAAAGGTCATATGAGGTCATGTCATTCTCGTGACCTCACCATTGGTATAAGTCAATGGGGAAAAATAAAAACTACTATTCTGGCGCCGGGAACGATCTCCAACTATCACAAGCACACATAATCTTGATTTGATGCACTCCTTGCAAGGTTCGGTGCGTCACGTTTGCAATGTTGGCCTTGCGTTGCGTGACGTCATTTATGACGTCATTAGGGCCATATTAGTTTTTCATCGATAACTCCCGTCGGGAAAGCCACCAATGGACTCAGGAAGACCTGCCGAATCGAATAACATGCGACATGACCTCCTTCGACCAATTTCGTGGCCTGGGGGCGCTGACCTGACCGTGACCTGAGGTCAACACCCTAACTTGACTTCACCCAAACAAAAAGTATATCATTCGACTGGCCTGAGCGAGGCGAACACGATGCTGCCAAAATCACGGCTCTGCGACCGTTTTTTGCGAAGTTATTCACCAAAGACGGAACCGTACCTTGGGACACTTGACCTGGCCTCAGAGGTCACCGGTTGAACTAGGACCTTAAAATCGGGTATCATTCTCTGCGTCTCGTAACGGCGCATACGCTCTTTTTTTCGAGACGCGCTAGCTCCACCAGGGGCGAAACGGCGAGGGGGGGTCGTGCCCGCCCCCCCCCTCGGCGCGTATGTAGAAAACTAATAGGTCCGGCGAGGGTTAAGGCCCTATATCGGTGGCTCTGGGGCCCTCACACCTGCGCCTCTGGGGGCCATACACCTGTGCATCTCAATGCTCTAGATAACTAGGTACAGGTCTCGCGGGTTTTAGCGGTAGGTCGCTCGGCGAGCGGGAGGGCAACCAGTTCCGCCTCTGTATCGGTGACCATTTGCTCCGCCCAGTTACTCGCGAGCGCGTACTACGGCACATAGTAAAGTGGGGAAGGAAGGGTTAGAGTGGCAGCCTGCGTAGAGGCTAAAACCGGTTTATATCGTCTGGGCCGGCGACACGGCATGCGGTCAGGGGACGGGGAAAGGTCAGAGGTCACTCACAATGTGCAGTACCGCGTCCCGTCCTCTCTGCGTGCTGACCAGCGCGCGACCTCGGCCGTTGGCCAATCGGCATTGAACGGTCAAGGCCACCCGTAGCCAGCGAGCGGGGTGAGCCGGCAGCGTGCCGATTCATAGGTAGTCGTCCAAAGTTTTAGCGGAAGCCGGGAGACGACTATACTGTTATTTCTCGGGAACAGTTCTGTCATTTAACCCGCGCCCCGTTAGGGTCTCCCGAGCATCGGTCCCATGGGAGAGGAGCATTTTGCCCCCCCCCCCCCTAAGATCTCGAGAACCACGTAAAATAACGACAAGCAGCAAACGGTGTTAGATGGCCCCAACGAGAAAATACCTTTTGGCTCAATTTCATTGACCTCGGTCAAACCGATGACGTCACAGTTCAGGTCAATGTCGAATTTTCATCGTTTACAGGCATTTCAAGAAATATGTTGTAAAATCGAGTAAAATGCATGTCATTCATCGATAAGGAATCGATGAATAACAATTATTTTCGATGGGGAATTGTTTGTCAAATACATATTTTGCTATTTAGGGTCACTGATACGTCAGGTCACAGAGGACAGGTCACGGAGTGTCACAATATGAAGATAACTATCATGTGATGCATGTTTTCTGGTCCATTTTACATGACAAATGCGATTATGTGGGTCAGGCAACCCTTGGGGGCCAGTTTGGGTTATGTTCTGGTGAAGGTCAGGTCAAATTAGGTCAAATTTCTAATTTGATATTTTTGCTTAAAATGGGTATCGTTTCGATGCAGCTCGTCACGGGGAGTCTAATGGTGGTCTTTGTTTTGCACTACGTAGTCTAGAATTGTTAAAGCTTAAGTTTAAAAATTGACGTCATCAATTTTGAACAGCCTTTTCGCTATAACCTGGCCAAAAAAGGAGGCATCGATCTACAATTTGTTATGTAGATCGCCGAGAGCATCTATCACATATATTCCGTTTTTTGAACTCGAAAAAAACTTTTTTTGTAATTTTATCACAGACCAATTTTTCAATTTGGTGGTCAAAAGCTCAAAAGTTTAAAAATCCCAGATAGCGGTTTTGTAGCACCGTTTTTTCTCTATAAGACCAGATATACAGCTTCGAAATTGCTTGTTAACTGTAGCTTTTGTCATGTGAGCGTTTCAAGCTTTAATGTTTTTTGCTCATTTTTGCTCGAACATGACCTCAGTTTGACCTCAATAAATCCTGACCTAGGGTAACCTAAGACTTGAAGTTTTGTGTGAAGGTGTCAAATTGATGCCCGGGTAGCTATTGAAAAGCGCTGCGCGCCGCCGTTTTCTTGCTATTCAGGAAAATACACAGGGGGCTATATTGCCCACCCCCTAACGGGGCGAGGGTTAACCGTGACCTGCTGAGGCTGGAGGTCGTTTCACAACAAAGTTTTGCTTTCTGCCGCACTATATTTCCAAAACTTTGTCACAAAACTGACCAGGAAATATGTTGCATGAATGCAATCGCAGCATTATTAAAAAGGAAAATAGGCGTAAAAGATTAAGTAACATCACTGTATGCTGATTTTTTTTGCGTTATTTTTGAACAAAATGGATGTAAGCCACTAAAAAAAGCAAAAGATAACATTGTTTATATAGGAATATGCCATAACTCGCACCAATATCGGCGTTTTCGCAGGCGCTAACGTTTGGGCGGGGATGGATCAGACCTCACAGTTGATCGGCTTGTGATCAAACTAGAGCTTCTTGAAAAGAAGGAGCATGTTGCACGTGACGAGAGGAAGCCGATGATACCCAATTTATGGATGATTATATAGGCCAATCGTTGACCATAGGTCATACGTTGACCTTCCAAGTCAGTTTAATGACCCAATAGTCGGAAGGGTCCAGACCTGCCTAGAAGCTTTTGTCGTTTGTCGTGAGCGAGAGCGAGAGCGAGAGAGAGAGAGAGAGAGAGAGAGAGAGAGAGAGAGAGAGAGAGAGAGAGAGAGGGAGGGAGGGATTATGCGAAGTCAGTAGCGGCGGAACACCTTCAATTGGGGAGGGGGGGGGGGGGGGGGGGAACTACCGACTTTTGGTCCCATTCTTTCCATGCAACGCCCATAGGGCTAATGCTAAAATGCCAAAATCAAAGGGGGGCACGGTGTCCCGGTGCCCTTCCCGTTCCGCCGCCTATGTGCGAAGTGCTCCATAGGATGACCAGAGTTGGCCTCCCGACGAGACAGACACAGAGACATAGACAGAGACAGAGAGAGCGAGAGAGAGAGAGAGAGAGAGAGAGAGAGAGAGAGAGAGAGAGAGAGAGAGAGAGAGAGAGAGAAATTAGCCTTTTTAGAAAACGGTCGGTATAGGTATTAATCGACAATGCACGGATTTAAAATGAACGTCAATCCTTCTCACAGCTAGCCTGTCCAACGTGTTTCCATTTCCATCGCTAGTGACCTCGCCTTTAGGCCATGTGACCGGAAACCGGCAGCTAAACAGCAGATATTCTAGGGGCGCGGAAACCTTGAAGATTGGCTGTGCCGCAATGTTATTTGATGCTTGCTTATTTGATGCTTGTTATTTGATGCTTTTGATGCTTTTAAACTTGACTAGATTGGCTCCATACGCTCCGCAGATCGGCAAATTTGTAGTTACGCAGCCCTGAAGGCACCGGCCTAGTTCCTCCGCTGGTCCCGGCCAAATAAGACACAAGGGACCAAACACAATTTCACATGTTGGAACGTTTCTAATCTTAAGTCTAGGAACGAACGGTTAATAAGACCTGACACGCCGAATTCTGGCCTATGATGGGCTCTAGAAACTGGTCACAGACCAGAGGTCATTTTGGTCGGGGTCATGAAATTTTCAGGGTAGGTGTAAGCTTTCAATTGCAGATGGCCTGAAGTCTAAACTTATCCTGACTCCTGACCGCATGGGTATTTATTTACTTATGGTGAGAAAAATAACTTACGGCACAGAAAGCTTCGCTGCAATCCGCCACTATTTACGCGAGTTATTTAGGAAAAACCAAAGAGAGGGGTTCATTTTATCACCCCTAATAAAAAGTAGGGCAAGTAAACGGTAACATCGATAAATAACATCTGTATGTTTCTCAATTCAATATGGTGAGTTCTTTCGTAATGTTAATAAATGCTTATTAGGTAAACAATATTGTAAGTTGACCATGGCACGACATTTCCATTCTATTTTATCCCGTTTGTTCTAGCCCCTTTCGCCTGACGCCCCCCCCCCCCCCACACACACACCACCACTACCACCAAACCGGCTGAGTTGGCTGAGGCGAGGCTGGCTAAGGCGAGCGCCTCCCCTCCCTTCATGCCAAACAGCGCCTGGCTGTCGTGACCTCTGGCCTCACCGCCCGAAGGCTCGCCCGCTGTCCAAGGACGCCCTGCGCGGGCCGCAGTGATAGCCTCTGCCGAGTCCCGCCTCTATCCACCGTTCACCACGCGCTGGATTCATTCATGCCTCTGTGTTTCAGCGTCCTACCCGTTGGGTGGCACCACTGTAGTCATAGGCGACTGCAGGGAAGCCGCGGTCAGAATGCCCCAAACGGCGAATTTTGAGGTTTTCTTTTAATTTCTCCGAAACTAGCCGGCATACGATCAAACCTTTTTCCATGATCATGGGAGGGAGCTATACGAATAAATCGGTCACATCTTCAAGCCTACAAAGCTAAAGAAGAAAAAGATATAGCCGGAAAGGCAAAACCTACGCTTAACCCGGCAGGCGGTGGGCCTACCAGCCACCTTCCGCGCGGTGGGGGGGGGGGCACTTTTTTGCCCCCCCCCCGTATCTCCGAAACTACTGGACGGATCCGGAAAATTCAAACGGCGTTCGATAGCCCTGTCAAATTTGTCGAAGGAAACCAAATTTCATTGACCTCGGGGTCACCGATGACGTCACAGGTCAGGTCAAAGATAAAATGTTTCACCGTTCACGGGGCTTCTAGGGAAAGCGTTATAACACCGAGTAAAACGCATTTTGTCGAAAATCAGCGATAAGGCGTCAGTTGTCTAGTACATATGTTGCTATTAGAGGTCACTGGTCATACCAGGTCAGGTCACAGGTCAGGTCACCAAAGGTCACCAAGGGTCACCACATGAGCCCAACTTTACTAGGGTTATGCGATGCATGTTTTATGGCCAGTTTTTATTTCCAACTCAATGGTGATGGTTATAAGACCATCAGATACGGTTTAGGTCACTTTCTGGTGAAGGTCAGGTCAAGGTCAGGTCAAAAAAGGTCAAATTTCAAAGTTGATATTTTTGCGTAAAATGGGTATCGATTCGATGCAGCTCGTCACGGGGAGTCTAATGGTGGTCTTTGTTTTGCGCTACGAGGTCTAGAATTGCTAAAAATTGAGTTTGAAAATTTGACGTCATCAATTTTGAACAGTTTTTTCGCTATAACTTGGCCAAAAAAAGAGGTATCGATCTCAAATTTGGTATGTAGATAGAAAGCGGTAGGGGCTATCACATATATTCCGGTTTTTTCGAAATTCAAAAAAAATTTGGATTTTTTGGCTATTATGTTCAAAAAATCTATTTTTTTATTTTTGGGGGTCAAAATCCAAAAAATTCGAAAAACCGAAATAGCAGTTTTGTAGCCCTTTTAATTCCACACCTTTTATGTCTGAAACATTTTTCTGTATCTCTAAAGCTGTAAGCCTGACAGCTCTTCCCGCGAAACCCTTTTTTGGGTCGAAAACGGCAAAAATGACGTCACTCTGACGTCATTAGCGGCCAACCTATCATAGCCTTTGGAAAAATTTTTGGTCACCATGTGCGCTAGCTGCTCCCGGGAGGGTACTGAAAGTTTGGTGACGATCAGCGCAGCGGTTCTCGAGATATATCGAAAAAACTAAAGGGGGGGGCAAAAAAATGCCCCCCCCCCCCACCGCCTGGAAGGTTAAAACCCGCGGGGCCTGTACATTTGAAGGACCCACACCGACACCTCTGAGGGCCCCACACCAGTATCTCTGAGCTCTGAAGGCCCCACACCGGTGACTCTGAGGACTCAGTACTCACCGGCGCCTGAGAGCACCATGTTGATGTTTAACGGCTTCAAAGGCCACTGAAGGCACCACACAAGCTCTCACTGAGCTCTAATGTCCCATAACGGCCTTTGAGGGATTTGCGCCGGAGCATTCATACTACCTATTTCACAGCTCCGCACCAGCAATTGTAAGTAAGGGCTTCACACTGAAGTTTCTGAGGGTCCCACACCGGTGTATCTAAGGGCCACATACCGGCATCTCTGAGCGCCCCATACCGGCGTCTCCGAGGGTCCACATCTGGCGGGCACCATCGGCGACCCTGAAGGTCCCTCACTGTCGACTCCAAGGGCCCCACCTGCGTCTGAGAGCACCATGCGGTCTCTAAGAACCACACAGGGCTTCTGAAGGCGCCTGGCAAGCTCTATCGCTTAGCTCTGATAGGTCTCATGCCGCCCTCTATAAGAGTCCAACGCCGGCGCTAGATGATAAGGGAGCCTACATGCGAAAGAGAGTTGATATGAATTCCAAAAGACGGGTGTCTGCATGCCAAAGAGGAGCGGCTCTGAGGCAGTAAGGGCACCTACATGCAATAGAGTGGCGCCTATGAAGCCCATAGGGGCGCCTCAATGCGAAAGAGGGACGCCTCGGAGGCCTACATATATGGGCGTCCACATGCAATACAGGGGCGCCTATCAATACCATAGAGGTGCATTCATGCGAAACAGGGACGCCGGCATGGCAAAGAGGCGCCTCCAATGTCCATAAAAGAGTGGTGCCTATGATAAATCTGATTACACTCCAAATCTGGCTCGGACTCGGAGTGTAATCGCCACGCCGATTGTGGATTGCTCTTGATCGTCAATACATACATACATACATACAGATAAGGGCACATTGTATGCGACAGAGAGGCGCCTGTGGGACATATAGGGATGTCTCTGATGACTATAGGGCGCTTACATGCCAAAGAGGGGCGCCTATGGGCTATGAAGCTAATGGGGGCGCCTGTGAAACGAGGAAGACATTTGTGTAAGGGTTTTCAGGGGTCATGCGCTGTTGGCGGCAACAGCGCATGCAGTCCACAGATCACTTTGGATCAGTTAGTGAACCTGTATGTTTTTTTTTTTTTATTACAAAAAATACAGATTGTGCCTATCGATCAACGTATATTTTACCGTTTCCAATTCGCATGGGTTTGTGTTTTGAGAATAACATGTCCGTAGCCTGAGCTCGTTTCCTATATCGTGCTAAATATGCATAAAGATCAAGGCTTTTGATAAAAAACACCGGGCTGCAAATTGCATTAATTGGATTTTATGAAAAATCAGCGAAACCTGGTTCTTATACTAGTATTTTGCAACACCTAGTAAATCATGCATGAATATGTGACGCTACATTTTAGACTGACTCCCCTGTCACTAGCTGACAATGGCGCCCCTCTCAAGAGAAAAGTCGCCCCTTGAGCACCATGCCCCCCCCCTTTCGCTTATTTCTGGCTACGCCACTGGCGGTGATGTGTCTACTGTCTTTACAGATGAGGTGCCGTTGGATGGGGTGAATTTACCTCATGAATGTGTTGTAATTTTCCCATTAAATCGAATTTTCTCATCGGGCGGCCGATCCTCCAGTTTTTCCTCCAGAATTGAAAATCCTCCAAAGGCAAATTTGTCCGCAAACAGAGTTCGAAGTCCTCTAGATTTGCGGAAATCCTCCAAATCTGGCAGCGCTGTCCATGACATGATGATTTGACTCGACTCATGAATCAGCGGCCTCTTTAAAATAAAGAATTGACTCAACTCATGATTCAAGCGGCTTCGCAAGCTAATGGTTCGACTCGACTCTTGATTCAGTCAAAAAGCGTCTGATTCTGAGTCGACTCATGACTCGATTCTGAGTCAACTCATGACTCGATTCTGACTCGATTCAGACATGAGTTGTACCCATGTCTGCCTGCACCTCATCTGACTTCTCTTGTAACCCTGTGGCAATGGAGTAGTTTTTCCATTGTCGATGCCACAGCTTCCATGTTATCACTACGTTTCCATGACACGTCTAAATCGATTAAGCGAAATCTCACCTCATGGTGTGTCAAAAGTGGAAATAGCCGCCCGGCTTTAGTTCGCCAGCCTTGTCAATAGATGGCAGTACCACAATATGGGCAGCGGATCGTGCAATTGACGTCAAATTTTCGTTATCTGCTAAGAATTGAATGGCGGATCTTTTCATGCAAGAATCAAGAAAATCGGCCCACAACTTTTCTAGCAACAGAGATATGAAGTCAAACACCCTGCCAGAGCGGCGGCGCGGCGGCCGGCGGCGGCCGCTACGCGCCGCCTGAGAGACTAGCGGCGCTGAACGGTTCCGACTTGGCACTGCACTAAAACCTGTTAACTGCTTGGAATAGTTATTATAGCAAAATTTTCATTCAAGTGAGGAATAACCAAGGGCAGGAAGTATGTATGCTTGTGTGCGTACTGTGTAAGCCAAGAAACTGCATTAGGGGCATTCCATGTCAACCGGGACAGCCAAAATCGGCCACCTCTGCGATTTTGTTCAAACTTGGTATACTTATTGGCTATTGGGTGAAACCTCTGAGAGTGAAAGGATTTTGTCTTATGCCATCGGGCTACAGAGATACAAGTCGCTAAACTTCTGCTTTTTGAGCAGAATTGGACGTGTATTGCAATCTTGAAAGATCTATAGCTTCAACATTTTTGAAGTTATTAATTTCAAACAAACTGAAACGTGTACATAAGGAGTAATGCCAGTAAAATTTGACAATTTTTACATTTTTTGGTGATTTTGAATTTATTTTATTTTGAATTAATTTCTTAAAATGTCATTTGTGAAAAATGGGTACCCTTCGATTTTGCTCAAATTTAGATATTGTCTTCCACTACACGTGGGGCACAGGTGCTGAGAAACTTAGAGTGGGCCAACGATAACTTTGGATGATATAGCAACAAGTAGTGCAACGTAGCACGGGCGGTGGAAGGGGCCGATTTCGCTAACCCCACCTGTTTATCGCCAATAACTCACGCCCTAATTATTATATTAACGTTAAACTTTCAGTATCTGTCTAGAATCGAATTGCAAATCCTCCCGTGCAAGAAATAGGTAAATCGGTCGACAACTTTTCTAGTAATAGCGGTATAAAGTCAAACATTCCTGTCGGAGCGGCTCGGCGGCCGGCGCCGGCCGTTGCCGCCTGAATGGTAGACTGTGCCGGCGCGGGACGGTTCCATCTTTGCACCGCGCTTCTTACCGCTGATTATGATTGATTCGTGTCAAATTTTGTGTGAAGGCTTAAAAATGTACAGGCAATCTAATGTTCAAACAAATTCGAAAAGCAACTGGTAAAATTAAATTATTAGGGTGCAAACACAATATGTGACTATGACGTTTCCCGCGTCGGCCGATCCCCGCCTCTGCCGGCGACATCTTACTCTTAGCAAGCCACTAACTGCCAAATTTATGGTAAGATTAACTAGAGATTCTCATAACACTACAAATGTCGTATAAAGGAAGAAATAGGAAAATCGGCCAGTATCTCTTAGAGCTATGGGCGTATAAACGCAAAATAGTCCCTATAGCCAATTTGATCACGTTTAACCTCATTTGATCTTGAATATATTGATCTAGGGTCATGAAATTAGCATACGATAAAGTTCCCCACCGCCCCACCTACAATTCAAATTCCGTTTTTTAATACCTTTTTTGGCTAAACCGGGCTTTTCTCCCCTAACGCTAGGAGAGTCAGGCGTATTTTCTTTTTGCAACCAAAGAGAGGCGCTGCCCGGAGAATGCCCAATTTCATCATTAAAAAAAACTGGCTTACGATGACCAGCTATCTCCGTGGCTTAGTAGTAAGTGTGCCGAGTGTACCCATCTCGAAATCTAAAGGTCGCTGGCTCGCAGCGGGTCAGCCTGAAGTGTTTAACACGCATTTGTTTTTTAAGTAGCATCTGGCCAGCCGGCAACTGTCGTGAGGGCCAATGCTAATGTTCGTATCTCGGTAGCATTTGGCCAGTCGGCAACTGCCGTGAGGGCTGTACAGTCTGTCTTAAAAGTACCGCGCAAAGTGACGGTGGATCCATCGAGCCTGACTGAGCAAGGGCCTGCTAAATTTGGGTCACTGAAGCAACTGACATCCTTATCCATTCCCTAGGTCAATTGGTCGGTGACTTTTAAATTAAAACAGGCCCTTTCTCGGTCAGGCTTGATGGATCCACCGCCACTTTGCGCGGTACTTTTAAGACAGACTGTACATATTTACGCGTGTTAGATTAGGTCAGGTCACGTCAGGTCAGGTTGGGTTTGCTTTGGTTTGGGGTAGAAAGAAGCATCTCCGGGTAGCGCCTCTCCTTGGTTGCTAAAACGAAACACGCGAGTGCCAGACATTCCGAAGTGCAAAAGACAGTTACGTAGACGTCGGCCCATTCTGGATTTTTTATATGATGTAGCTAATTTATAGGAGAATAAAATATGTCAAAATCAGCAAAATCGAAGGGTACCCATTTTTCAGAAAATCAAAATTTATTTTTTGCATTTTAATTAAGTTCACTAATTAGTTAATTACGTCAAAACTGTTATCCTCAAATTAAAGCCTGACCTATTCCCTCCATTTCACACTTTGTCTCGTGGTGATATGTCTAAAGCAGTGGTCGGCAGGTCATTCGGGGTCGTGCCCCCTTTTTGGGCGCCAGGCAGGGCCATTACCCCCACCTACCAGACCCCATTGCTGACACAACCAAGTTTACTGAAATTCCATACCGTCCTGGAACTCTTTGGGTATTTGTGCATTTCCAATGCATCAAGTTTAAAACATGACACTTCCTCCACAAAACATTTAATGCCTATATCCCACTAGCGGCGGAACACCTTCAATAAGGGGGAGGGGAGGGGGGGGGGGCACTGCTGACTTTTGGTCCCATTCTTTCCATGCAACGCCCATAGGGCTAATGTTAAAATGCAAAAATCGAAGGGTGCACGGTGCCCCGGTGCCCTCCCCGTTCCGCCGCCTATGCTATATCCCATTTAACCCTTGTACGTATAGGGGCGGCGGGTGGTTTTTCGTTAAAAGCTCACGTAAAAGGCATTGGATCACGACCAAATTGTACCCTCGAGCCCATCATATTTTTTTTACCAACCCGGAAAATATCATGACCTGAGACCAGTTTTACCAACAGAAAAATAACCGCCTGCCGGAATTTTTGCCTCAAGACCGCTTCACATACGGAGCGTAAACGCGATGGGCTCGTAAGCGGATAGGGCTATACCGTTTACGCTCCATATGTGAAACGATCTTTAGGCAAAAATTCCGGCAGGCGGCTATTTTTCTGTTGGTAAAACTGGCCTCTGGACCCATAATGACCGTTGGCTTATGAGCTTTTTATGGAGATCATCTTGAGCCATAAACTCTCACTTCAAGGAGTTATAGCGGGTCCCGATTTTCTCGACACTTGTCATTGCCCTCTTGAATGAGACGGAATGACCAAGGACCTTAAAAATGGGCAGCAGCGGCTTCCTATTGTCATGGGTAGCACGCTCGTCTTTTTTATGCACAGCTCCATATCAGAGTCCGAGAGGCCGTGGGGGTCCGATCGACTCCTCCCCCTTACGTTAGCGGCTGTTGAAACGCCAACAGACGGGCGACGGTCAAAAGTTGCAGCTGCTTTTGTACGACTGTACGGAGGGGTGAGATGGTGAGGCGAGCAGGTACGTGAAAATTGGTATCTAATCAATGTGTGCTGACTGCTGTGCCTTTGGCCTGGGCTAATCTTTGAACCCTGGGATGCACCAGTCACGATGGCTCCATCACTGGAGCTACAAACTCTAAAAAGATAGGCTTTCTCAGAATCCCTCATTACCCCCACCGAAAGGGCTCCATTACCCCCAAAGGGGGCATGCCCCACCATTTGCCGACCCCTGGTCTAAAGCTTCAATGGTTATGACGCGTTTAAGATGATAATGCGCCTTGCCTAAGTCAATGTTTGATGATGTGTATCTCGGAAACGTGACGTCATATCTTGACAAAAATATGTATCCATTCTTTTCACATATAGATGAGTAGTTTCACAAAGTTTCGCAAAAATCTGAGGAGGTGAGGTTCAAAATGATCATTTTCTGTCCCACTTGACGTGGAATGCCCCATTAGCAGATACTCGCTAATATTAGATCCAGCCAAGTCCAAACGCATTCCAGGGGCTGTGTTTCTGATGTGTCAACAATATTTATCGTTCGAGGGCGGATACAGTTTTAACAATACAAAGAATATTTTTGCACAGCTCTATTCCTTGAATAATTATCTTCAACGCCTCATTCCTAGTTAAGCGAATTAGCCCACCCTGGTTGAATAAATAACGCGATTTCGCCACAAGGTCGCGGAAAACCGACCGAAAACGGCCGCGCTCAACGTTAATTTGGGCATGCAGACTCTTAAAAACTCGCATTGGGCGGGTAGGGTTTCCCAGGTATTGGCTCCAAAACACCGTATTCGGCTCCCGAATACGTCCAAGTGACCCGCCTCGTTCCTAGTTAAGCTCTAATTAGATCAAGTGACTCATAAGGAGCGAAAAAGCGACAAAAAGCATGAATTTCCCTATGGCGGCGGGCTGCCGGGTTGCCAGACGGCGTACCGGCTATTTCCACTTTTGACACACCATGGCATTTTTCTCGGAAACTATTTACCTTATGCAAGAAATGAGCGTACATATGGTTTTAGCTCGCACCTAATCCTATATTTACATTTTTAAATTATGCCTAAATGCTATGATTGAGGAAATCCATTTTTCAAAATCGGCTTAGCTTGTGCCATGGAAACTTAGCCAATGTCTAGATTATTGTGGTTTTGTCTCAGTTTTAACGAACCTGACAAGGCAAGTTGGCCATGGCAGTGATTGCATAAAAGCATATCAGATATTTTAATCCAATCGAAAGTTAATCATTGCAGGGCTACAGGGTGTCTCAAAAGTTCGTTGACACATTTTCGATGCCCGTAAAGCATATAAGAACCAGTCAAAAATATAAGGCTTTAATGGCTATGTGTACACTAGACAAATACACGTGCTTTGACAACGAATTCAGAATGTTGGAAACCAAGACCTTTGCTGTAGCTCCAAAAATATTTGCCGATACCGATTTTAGTTGCTCCGTCAGCTCTACGGAAGGCTGATAAAAGTTGACCTGCTTTCAACAGGGAAATCTCCTGCAGTTTCTGCGTTGGATTTAGGTTTGACGAGCTCCACGGCCACATTTGCTTCTCCCTGAGAGCCGACAGCTTGCATCGACACCATTTATGAGTATTTTGTAGGTATTATCTGGCACCAACTCCCTCACGAAGACTGGCGCCGATATCCAAAGCACAATTTTCCTTTTCAAAACGATCCCATTCCTGGACAAACGGGAAGTGCCAGGCAAGGCCGTATAAGAGAGGAAGAATCATCCCGCGATTTCCAATGGACTGGTCGCTAAGCATTAGCGTGACGTCACTGGTGGAGACCGCGCGGCGCCCGGCTCCAAGCCGTACGGTTCTCCAGTAAAAGTCTTGTTGGTTTTGCTTTTTTGGATATATCTGGTCCTATATTATGTTCAAATGCATAAGTATTAACCCGAATTGTGTGTATGCACATTTACCACTAGACTGTAAAATTGCATCCTTGTATGCCAAATACTTTCCGAGATATTCACCAAAAACCTCATTTTCTGCCGTTTGGGGTATTCTGGCCGCAATCTGCCTGGGATCGCCTATGACATCAGTAGAGCCATCTAACGAGAGGAACGCGGAAACACAGAATCATGAATGAATCGAGCGCGTAGTAAACG
Source organism: Amphibalanus amphitrite (assembly GCF_019059575.1). Classification (NCBI taxonomy): domain Eukaryota; kingdom Metazoa; phylum Arthropoda; class Thecostraca; order Balanomorpha; family Balanidae; genus Amphibalanus; species Amphibalanus amphitrite. Next base: position 210,551 of record NW_024882592.1, on the reverse strand, counting down.
GTGTATGAAAGGGAGACTCAGCAGAGGCTATCCGGGTGGCCGGCGGGCAGGGCGCCCTTAGGCAACGGCTGACCCTTCGGACCGCGTGGGGTCAGAGGTCGCGCTCGGGAGTCGGGAAGTCTCGGCTCTAGGTTTCAGCGCTGTGCAGTCAGGAAGGGAGGGGAGGATAGCGCTAGCCCGACTGACTAGTATCTCGGCTGATTCGTGTGGGGTGGAAGGGAGCACAGAACGGGATGGTGGTTAGTGATGGATGGTGAGATGGTGGTTAGGTTAGTGCGTACTGCGTAGAACGTAGCTGAACATGCATTGTTTTTCATGACAAACAACATGCAGCATAATGTGCGGGATTATGCCAGAACTGATACAAAAAGGGAACTATATTTCGAGCGAGGGAGTGGATAGGTGCAGTGACACAGCATGACGAAGACGATGCTGCCAAAATCGGGATGCTTTTTTGCCCCCATTCTTTTACCCCTAACATGGAGCGCTTGACCCGAACTTAGAGGTCCCCGACTGACCTTAGACCTTAAAATCGCACCCGTCAAGTGCGCCACCTTTTCTTCAGGGGCGCTCTTCCTGGTTGCCTCTGTTCTTACCAATAACTAAAGCAAATCGAACGTATAATTAAAAAGGCAGGCACCTCAGATGCAATTTTATTCACACCCGCTCGTGTGCATACTTGTTTTGACCTATATCTTCTCATATCATAATATATCACTTCAGTGCTTAACCCTCAACAGACTATTGGGTTTTCTGCATATACCCAGGCCGAGGGGGGGGGGCGATTACGACCCCTCTCCGTCTTTTCGCCCCTAATTGAGCTAGCGCCTTCCGGATAAAACTGAGCGCGTGTGTCGTATGAGATGCAGCAGCTGGTGCCCGAGTTGAATGTCTCAGGTCAAACGATAAACTCTGAGGTCAAAATAAGTGCTCCAAGTCGCGGGATCGGTTTTTGGTAAACAACTTCACCATAGTGGATACAGAGCCAAGGAAATGGCACCATCGAGTTTTGCATGCTCAAGCGCGTCGAATAGTATACGCTTTGTTTTTGTTGAGGTCAATTTAAGGTGTTCACCTCAGGTCATGATCAGGGCAGAGCCACTCAGTCCACGAAGCTGGCCCAAGGAGGTCGTATCGCTTATTTGATTCGGTAGGTCCTCACAAGTCCTTTGGTGGCTTCCCCACTCGCTAGCTCAAGTTGATCGGGACTTTTTTGGTGAAAACTCCTGTGACCTTAGTGACGTCATACATGAAGTCTTCTAAGATCAAGAATGCAAAAGTAAATGCTGGGGCTCGTAAAGATTGTATAATATCACGAATTAATGCGCTTGAGATAGCTTTAGACGGCTCCCGGCGCCAAAATAACAGTTTTCATATTTCCCCATTGATTAATAATCGTGAAGTTGCGTGACCGACCTGACTTCAGGTGACTCTTAAGAAAAATACGAGATAACTACATTCAAGTTGTGAGGCCTCAAGGAGATCGTATTATGTAGATCATATAAGCTTCATTACCCAGTGAAAGGTCCCCTGGCACGAAGGGTGTTGCGACGTTGCAACATTTTGGGACCTTACAGAGGTTCACTTTTGACGTCATTGGTCAACGGCCTGACCTTAACCTTCGCACTTGTAAGAGGGTGTCGAACAGACGCCCCACTCTCAGTTTTTTGCAAATAACTCGCGCAAAAAGCGGCTGTTCGCGACGAAACTTTCAGTACCCTCAAGTTAATCAATATTACGCCTACCCTTAAAATTCTTATGACCCTGACTCAAAAGACCTTTGACTTGTGACCTGTTTTCCGAGACCATGCTTGGCCGGAATCGCGATTTAGCGTATTTCGGCTCACATTATGAGCGCGTTTATTGTCTTTTTGTAGCTTTAAGCGATCAAACATGTGAAAGGATGTTGATCCCATGGATTCTAGTGGGTATCAAGGTCACGTGAAGGTCAGTCAGGTCACTGACCTTTGATGACCTTAGTTCACTGCTTCGAGTTCTACATGTTTCTAGGGTAGATTTTGGAGTTGATTTCGCATTTAGAAACCGTTTGAGCATTTACGAAGTAGTTTTGGTTCCCTCGTAACATGTGACCTGACCTGACCTGACCCGACCTGGACTAGATGCACGAAAACATCATCTGTGATAAAAGTTAACTTGAAATTCGTGATCAGCACCCCCGCAAAACCTTATAACAGCCTCACTTTAAGAAGCTCTAACAGGTCCCGATTTTCCCGACTTTTGAGTATATATTGACTTTTCAACAAATGACCTAGGACCTTAAAATTGTGTATCAACGGCCTCCTCTCGTCACGGGCAACACGCTCTTTTTCCGCGAAGCTCTAGCTCGATCAGGGTCTGAACGGCAAAGGGGTCCAACGGACCCCCTCCCCTTTATGCTAGACGCTGGCCGAAAACACCAATATGAGCGAGGGTTAAAATACAGCTGCTGTCACACAAAGTCGGCTGGAATCAAAGGTCAGGTTTGCAAAATTTCAGCTCTCGCAGCAAATAGACATGTGGAGGCGGCACCCGTCTCCCCGCCCCCTCTTCTCCTCTCGGCCACTGCCAGCGAGGTTTTAAACGTATCATACACATTACAAAGCATCATATCAGATGACGCACCCGAGCAGCCATACGCACTGAACAAAAGCTTATTACCCACCCTAGTCTATCGGCACTAGAGATGTCAATCGGATACAAACTTTTTGGTATACCGATGCCAAACCGATACCAACTCGGTATTTGGCATTTCAATGCTAATGTGTTTGGTATTTTGTTGGTATCATGAACCCTCGCTAATGTTTAGGAGGCTAAGAAATCGGTAAAAAGTTGGTATTTTCCTCATGTTCCCAAGTTGGTTTGGTTTCGGTATTTCTCCACGGTTTTGGTTGGTATTTGGTTTGGTATCGGTATTCCGATTTTCCGTAATTGACATCACTAATCGGCACCATAGCACATGGTCGAGACTGTCGTCAGCCACGGACGCGCACTCGACCAACCCTCCGTTGACTGCGGGTGACCTTGACATGTCAAGCCTGATCGGCCGCCGGCCGCTGTCGTGCGGCCGTTACACGCGGAGGGGAGGGAGACACAAAGCTCTACGTTATAGCTGACCTCTGACCTTTCCCTGCGCCCTGGTCACTGACCCCGCTCCATGTCGCTGGGCGGTGCAGTGGCATGGCGGTGGAAACCGGTTCTAGCCTCTACACATGCCACCATTCTAACGCTCCCCTCCCCACGCTACTACGCGGCGTGGAGTACGCTCGTGCGTAACTGGGCGGAGCAAGGGGGCACGCGATACAGGGGCGGAACTGGTTGCCCTCCCGCTCGCCGAGCGACCAACGACTAATACCTTGGAGAACCGTACGTCTGGTACCTACATTTGGCACTTTATCGTTGTTATTACTGAACGTAACGACAACTAATGACTCTTAATAACTTTTTTACCCACCTAAAGCTGATTTCCTTGCCGATGCATTGCCGACCCGAGCCCCAGGGCTGACAATCTTGGGATATGGGTCGGATGGGCGACCTCGCGACGGGAGAAGGAACGATTGCAATTGTTGTGTCCCGCACCGCCAATTGCATTCTCTATCTGAACCCGGATGGGGGAGGGGGCACGTGCCCCCATCGGATCAGGGGGCCTCTCAGGCCCGAGGGGCCCTGCGACGCCAATTGGCGGCTGAGGGTCCACGCTGGCATTTTCCAGGTGTTGTCCATCTGAACTTGACAGTCACGTGACCCATTTGACCTTCGGATCCAATTCTGGTAGTCAATTCTGGCGCTTTTGTTACCATAGCGAAAAATGTAACCCCGTGTTCACAGTTTTCCTGACGACGAAGATTCTGCGTGATCTGGCCAATGGCGTTCGAGAACCGGGGCCAAGCCCCGCTGATCTTGAACGTGATTGGTCGGACGACGTATAGAATCTTCGTCGTCCGGGAGACTGCGAACACGGGGTAAACCAAGGGGTAAACAATCTGTGCGTGTAATGGGGATTGGGGAGTGGTGAATGTTATGGGCGATGATAGGCCGATTCGTCGATTTTTATTTATACTATTATCCTTATTATATATTCTGATCATTTTGTTTATGTTCAGGAGTTTTTTCTGTTGATTTAACATCAAAAACGGTATGTTTTACTGTTAATGCCAAGTGCCATATTGATATTGAAATTGGGTTACAATTCAACATTCACTGGTTTTTCTATGGCCTGTTGTGCATCATATTATTGGTAATGTGAACATAGGTACTCCATACACTGCTTCTTTTGGGTATATATTTATGTTTGACCTGATTTTACTTCATTTCACCTTATATTTTCTTGCAGGAACAGTTATCACACCATTATTGTGCAAAAATAGGGGTGGTGTTTCGTGGCACTCTGCCAGCCATTTTTGGCTTACATAGAGACATCAACAAGCCTATACCTCCAACACTACCGGAGGTTGACGCTAGCTCACGGAATGCGCTGGCAGCAGCTGGCAGCGCGCCCGTGAAACACAGCCAGGGGTTTCCTCTGTAACGTCATTGTTGTCTACGCAGATGGGTCTTTATCAATTGTTAACAGCTACAAAAATTGGAATGAAAAATGTTGAGGTATTATGAGCATCAGCTAAACAGGAAAGAGAATTCGGCTACAGCCCATCTTGCAACGCCTCAATGAAATTTAACGAGAAACTTAAATTAAGGGAGCAGCTACATAACTAAGGTAAAGCCCATAAATCCTTGTGTATTTATCTACATAACTGAGGTAAATCCGCAAGGCACCTTGAATTCAAACTATGAAGTGACTCCAAGCGAAATATAGCAGAAATTGGGACTTAGATTGGGTGGAGCTTAGAATTAATCTGCTTAGTGCTGGATGAATGTTTTCACTTAAAATGAACACCACCATATTCGAGTCATGAAAAAAGTGTTGAGTAGGCATAAGCTTGTAGCATGAAAGATGTTTGTGAAAAGTCTGTAGATTTTAAAGTGTTAGTCTCTGCACATTGATTCTCTGTTTGAATGATGAAGTCTCTGCACAGTCTCTGATTGACTGAATGAGCTCTGAAGTCACAATAGTGAAATTCATGGGGATTTTATTTGTAATAAAAGAAGGTAATATTTTGAGTTGATTTTTCCTATTCTGAGAAGATCATAGCATGTTTAACAGCTTTCCAAACAGGGCATGTCAAAGGTTGGATGAATCTTGGCATTTCCTTGAATTTTGTTTACCATATGTTGTTTTTTATTCAAAGTTATTGTAAAAGCCAACTAGCTTTTACAACATTGAGGATCATACTTTAGCTTTGGAAACAAGACATATGTAGTCTACATATCTATGGTTATGCTGATCTTCTTTTCCAGAGTCTTTGATTATCACTTAATTTCATTCACTTTTGATGTAGTGAAATCCATGATCATTTTAATGACAAGCTACATTTGAAATGTATTGTTGCTCCCTTTTTTACCATGCATATTTTTGTGCCTTGTGAGGTCTCATATATGAATAACAAGAGCAGTAACATGCATTGTTTGCTTGTGTTGTCATAACTTTGTACAATATTTCCAGCTTTATAATATGCAGTTACCAGTCACATTGGGCATCACACATATATTTTTCCTGCAGGAGGAAAGACACAGAGCTAACTAGTGACTCATGTTTGTGCTCCTATCACTTCACCCCTGGGGGATCAGTGCCTACACCCCTTGAGTATAATGGTCACCAAGGGGTGCTGTCCCGACATGTTCACTTTCTGTTGAGAAGGTTAGAACAAACACCATGTGTGTCATTAGTTGCATATATAATATCTTAATGTTAAGTCTGCATAAAGTCTGAAGTCTGTAGCCACTCTTAATCCTAGTTTGTCATTACCTTGATCTAGCCTGGGTGGATATTTTGCTGTGCTGAAAGCACGGACTGCGCTACGCCCCGGCACGGCGGCCGGGGCACCTCCCCTGGAAGAAAACGGCACCGGGGAGGGGGGACGGACGGCGAGGAGCCGGGGAAGGAGCGCGGCACCGTCACCCCACAAGCCGCCCGCAGCACCACCGTTATTCTTGTGCCTCTTGGGCGCCGCCGACGCCCTGCGGATGGGGAGCGCATCCCAGACGGGCAGGAGCCGGGAGGGCCGCCCGCGCCATCCGGCCGGCGAAGCAGCAGCCCGGCCAGGCGCGGCGGGCGGCTGGGTGGCGGCCGGACTGAGACGAGTCCCGAGTCGCTCCATGTCTCTGTCTCTTGCGAAACTAGTACCGCCGCCGCCCAGCCTTGATGGGTCACTACGAGGAAAAGGCGAGCCCGCTCCCAGTACCTGTCGTGGAGCTCTCGCCTCTCTCTCTCTCTCTCTCTCTCTCTCTCTCTCTCTCTCTCTCTCTCTCTCTCTCTCTCTCTCTTCTCTCTCTCTCTCTCTCTCTCTCTCTCTCTCTCTCTCTCTCTCTCTCTCTCTCTCTCTCTCTCTCTCTCTCTCTCTCTCTCTCTCTCCGTCTCCGTCTCCGTCTCCGTCTCCGTCTCCGTCTCCGTCTCCGTCTCTCTCTCCGTCTCCGTCTCCGTCTCCGTCTCCGTCTCTCTCTCTCTCTCTCTCTCTCTCTCTCTCTCTCTCTCTCTCTCTCTCTCTCTCTCTCTCTCTCTCTCTCTCTCTCTCTCTCTCTCTCTCCCTCTCCCTCTCCCCGACGCCAAAACCGGCTCACAACGGCGTCCATGTCGGCCGGGGCGAAATTACTTGAATAATTATTTCATAAAGGCATTAACAGTGACACAAGACAAAAGTTCAACAAATTCTACGCATGAATCATCCAGTAGGTACTAACTTCGAGAACAGTTAAAATGAAGATGCACAAGAAAGCGTAATTTCCCAATGACATGATATGGCTGTCACAATGCTTAGCCGCAATCACCTCTTTTGGTAGTTTAAATGGTAAGTAATTTTTGAAATTATCCGATAAAAATCTAAAATTGATACCATATTAAAGACCAATCAATTCTACACATGAATCAGGGTGAATCTTTGAGAAAAACTTGAAAGTTTAGGTGTAATAAGAAAAACAAATAAAAATGAACCATTTTCCCATAGACTTTACATTGGCTCCAAAATCGCATGGATCCAGAATTTCTGGAAGTGCCCTCGCCACAACTGCACGTGCGCTACGCTCGAAAATGATCACGTGACCAAATCCAGATGAGATCACCGTATTTATAGTCACCGTGGCATTTTCGACTCAGAATGGCCCCACAGGGTTCGAAAGAACACCTTATGTGCTCCGAATAGCCACACTTCTCTCCATAAAAGCCACACACCGGCTTTTTATTGTTCCTTGTCGGCATTTGAGGGCCCCTTGCCGGCCTCTCAGGGCCCATTGGCGACCTCTGAGGGCTACTTGCCGGCCTCTGAGGGCCCTTACCCAGGGTATATTGAGTGAAGGGTAGGACGAACTTTGGTAGGAATTTCTACTATAACTACTAGAAAGCCTACTGAATGTGGTCGGGACTAGCAAAAAGTTAGTTCAAACTAGAATATGGTAGCGCTTATGGTTGGCAGTAGTGACGCGCACGTGACATATTCCTTAAATAACAGGTTTCAAGGGCCGGTTAGTGGGCAGATACATTCAATTAGCAATTAATAATTGATTATACAAACATTCAAGAATCTACATCATTCAATTCTAGCCCCGAAATCACGCGGCGCTCCCAGGATTCGAACTCACGACCCTCGGATCCGTAGCCCGATACGCTACCAACTGCGCTACCGAGGACCGCGCGCCGATGATCGGAGAGGCGGATCGCGGGTGCTGGCGTGCAGAGAAATCTTTACCCTGTACGCCGTAGAAGATCGGCTGGGTTTCGTGAAAAATGGTAGAGGAATTGTCGAAAGAAAATTCATTGATCTATCATTTGAGACTAAGAACTATTGATTCCTTCAAAGGTTGACCGAGATATCGCTCGCCGAAAACAGGCCATTTAACATGTAAACCCTATGGGCTGGTAGGAAATGTACGCGGTGGAGCAGCAGTGCTGCCAACTAACTTCGGCGGGGGCCGGCCCTTACCGGCCTATCAGGGACCAGCAGTTCTAAGGGTTCCACACACGCCTGTGATGGCCCCTTAACCCAATGGTTGAAGGCCCCCACAACGGCGCCTGCGAGGGCCCTCACCGGCGGCTGTGAAAGCCCCAAACCGGTGCCCAGCTGAGGGCCCCACACTGCCACCTCTCAGTTCAACCGGCACCCCCAAACCAGTGCTTCTTAAGGCCATATATCGGCGGCTCTGAGTGTTCCGACATTCGGGAAAAATGTGGGTTAAAATGACGGTTTCTATTAACTCCATTCAACACCAAAGCATCAGAGCCGGTTCAACAGCGACTACATGATCATTGCAGCTTTAGTTTACATGATTGAATAGGTTTTTAAACTGTTCCGAGCAAAATTAAGCCACATTTACCACTTAACTCATTCTATGGCATTTCACGTATATGCAAACAGGTAAATCAGTGCCGTTCTTCCTTTACATGATTTACATTCGCTCGTTCTCACTGCAACTAAATATCGCTGAACACATATTTTCTCGCGGCTTTCCAGATGAAATACCTCCGACTTGAGATGACGGACCACTAAATAAAAACACGGATAAATTGTCGGCTAGTCGCAACACTCCCCCCAGTGTTCTACTGGGTAGAACACCAATAATACGTGCGACTACTGGCCTATATGACATGACACGAACACTGCCCTTTAGTCCATTGATTTGCAGCATGCACATCCTCCAACTTACTGCCCGAGCGCTCAAGCTTTCAGCTCAGCTCCACTCCCGCTTCACTGGGATCTCTCACAACTTTCCAAGAAGCAAACTTTGTTTGCCGGACGACGGTAGACGGATCCTCTTGCCGTCTGCAGCGACACTGAGCGCACTCGACCATCATCGCTTGTGGTTACTTCTGTGATCCTCGCCAGCGGCCAGTAACCTCTGGGCGACTCTTGATCCACCATGAGGACGACATCACCAACTTGTAGATCTCGGGTTTCACGCACCCACTTCTTCCGTTGAATCAGCAGTGGTAGGTATTCTTTCTGCCACCTTCGCCATAGCTGATCGGCGAGTGCTTGGGACTGCCGCCACTTTCCACGGCCGAGGACATCACTTTCAGCGAAGATGCCAGGCGGGAAGGCGGCCTCCGGGTAGCCCAAGACGAAGTGGTTCGGAGTGAGGGGCTCCGGGTCACCAATGTCCGTGCTGACATAGGTCAGCGGACGGCTATTGAGTACAAACTCAATCTCCGTCAGTACAGTACACAACACTTCTTCTGAGACGCACTGGTTTCCGAGCACGACCCGCAGAGTACGCTTGACCGAGGATACTAGTCGCTCCCACACTCCTCCCTTGAAGCGTAACAGGACACCAACCAAGTTCCGGAGGAGGTCTGGGCCGGTTAACAAGACATCGTTGAGAGATACGCCAGAGAACTGGGCCGCTGCGTCGAACACAACTCGCACTTTGGTCTTGTTTGCGCTGACCACCGCATGGTGCGGTAGCAGCCATCTCTTGGGGCGTTCCACGACAAATCGACAAATAAAAAATTAAATTTGCACCCTCATATTTTATTCTTCGTTGAAAACTAGTGTAAGGGGTTGTGATGGGCGGGGAAGCCAGCTGTGGCAAGGATTTTTTTTCTTCGAACAACGGTTTCCGAGATATAGCCTCGGGCAATTCCTGGATTTCGCGCTGCAGCCCTATGTTTGGCGGCCTATAACTCAGAAACTATTGTTTTTTTACGATAAAAACTTTATATGGATCAACTCACAATCAACCAACAAACATTTTGGCTATCTCGGATTTTCAATTTTTGAAAATTTTGATCACGTGACCTTTTGTCCTATTTTTCGAAGAGTGACCTTGATATTTTCCCCACTGAAAGTTGCAATTTTGTCTGATGACGATTAAAGCCTTATCGATTGTCATTCATATGCGATAATAAAAAAGTGGTTATCGCCCTGCGTTGACCTCAGGTCAGGTCACTTTTATGACCTGTCCATTATTACGAGCGGGAGCGACAGCGAGATCTCGAGAATAAAGCAAGATAGCGACAAGCGGTAAACGGTAAAGGGTACACACGGATAAGGTCTATAATTTTTACTGAGGTCATTTTCAGGTCAGGTCAAAGATGACGTCACAGGAGATAACAGGAAGTCAAAATAGCGGCACTATACATATATATGAAGTTTTTCTCGAATAACTTTCAAGGTATCCCAGCTAGGATCAAACTAATAGCACCATCGTGATCCTCTCGTCGATCCGCGCACCGTGCTGTGCAACGCGATGCAGCACGGAACATTAGCGCCGGACGGACGGGTGTCTACCGGCCGGCCCACGCACACCGACGGGCGGGTGCCTACTGGCCCCGCGCGGAGAGTGTCCGTACACGGGAGCATAGATGGCGCGTCGAGCGGCCAGAGTTTATTATATATCTAGGGAGCGCAGCCTGAAAACAAGTTCTATGGGAAAATTGCTTTATTATTTAATACTTATCGAATATTTAGCCAGTCTTGTACACTGCCCTACCACCACGAAATCAATATT